>NC_141990.1:133141919-133144419 GCF_049901715.1 Pseudonaja textilis | reverse complement strand
TAACCCTAACCCTAACCCTAACTCTAACACTAATTCCTAATGCTAACCCTAATCCTAACCCTAACCCTAACCCTAACCACAACGATAACCCTAACCTTAAGCCTAACCCTAACCCTAACTCTGACCCTAATCCTAATCCTTACCCTAACCCTGACCCTAACCCTAACCCTTACCCTTACCCTAACCCTAACCCTAATTCTAACCCTAACCTAAAACTAACCCTGACATTGACCCTAACCCTAACCCTAACGCTAACTCTAACTCTAACTTTAACCCTAAACCTGACCCTGACCCTAACCCTAACCCTAACCTCAACCAAAACCCTAACCCTAACATTAACCCTAAGCCAAAGACTAAGCCTAACCCTAACCCTAACCCTAACCCTATCAATAATCCTAATCCTAAACCTAAACCTAATCCTTGGACTAGCCCTAAACCTATCCCTAATCCTAGCGCTAACACTAACCTTAACCCTAACCCTAAAACTAACTCTAATTTTAAACCTAACCCTGACCCTATCCCTATCAATAATTCTAATCTTAACCCTAACCCTAACCCTATGTCTAACGTAACCCTAACCTCAACCACAACCATAACCCTATACTTAAACCTAACCCTAACCTAACTCTAACTCTAACTCTAATTCTAACCGTAACCGTAACTGTAACCATAACCGTAACCCTGACCCTGACCCTGACCCTAACCCTAACCCTAACCCTAACCCTAACTCTAACCCTAACCCTAACACTGACCCTGACCCTGACCCTGACTCTGACCCGATCGCTAACTCTGACCCTGACCCTGACCCTATAGCTATCAATAATTCTAATCCTAACCCTAACCCTATGACTAACCCTAACAGTAACCTCAACCACAACCCTAACCCTAACCTTAAGCCTAACCCTAACCCAACACTAACCCACCCCTAACCCAAACCCAAACCCAAACCCAAACCCTAACCCTAACCGTAACCGTAATCGTAACCGTAACCGTAACCGTAACCTCAACCACAACCACAACCACAAACCTAACCCTGACCCTAACCCGAACCCTAACCCTGACCTTATCAATAATCCTAATACGATACCCAACCCTAAACCTTGAACTAACCCTGAACCTATCCCTAATCCTAGTGCTAATCCTAACCTTAAACCTAACCCTAACCCTAACTCGAACTTTAACCCTAACCCTAACCCTGACCCTAACGCTGGCCCTAACTCAAAATTTAAGCTTAACCCTAACCCTAACCCTAACCCTTAACCTAACCCTAACCCTAATTCCTAACCCTAACCCTAACCCTAACCCTAACCCTAACCCTAACCCTGACCCTGACCCTGACCCTAACCCTAACCCAGACCCTATAGTTATCAATAATTCTAATCCTAACCCTAACCCTATGACTAACCCTAATCCTAACCTCAATGACAACCATAACCCTAACTGTAAGCCTAACCCAAACCCAAACCCTAAACCTAACCCTAACCATAACACTAAACCAAACCCTAACCCTAACCCTAACCCAAAGAATAATCCTAATACGAACCCTAACCCTAGGACTAACCCTAAACCTATCCCTAATCCTAGTGCCAATCCGAACCTTAAACCTGACCCTAACCCTAATTATAACTTGAACCCTAACCCAAACCCTAACCCTGACCGTATCCCTATCAATAATTCTAATCCTAACCATAACCCTATGACTAACCCGAACGCTAACCACAACCACAACCACAACCGTAACCCTAACCCTAACTGTAACGGTAAACGTAACCCTAACCCTAACCCTAACCCTAAACCTAACCGTAACCCTAACCCTAACCCTAACCCTAACCCTAACCCTAACCCTAACCCTAACCCTAACCCTAACCCTAACCACAACCTCAACCACAACCCTAACCCTAACCCTAACCCTAACCCTAACCCTAACCCTAACCCTATCAATAATCATAATACCAACCCTAACCCTTGGACTAACCCTAAACCTATCCCTAATCCTAGTGCTAATCCTAACCTTAAACCTGACCCTAACCCTAACTCTAACCCTAACCCTAACTCTAACACTAATTCCTAACGCTAACCCTAACCCTAACCCTAACCCTAACCCTAACCCGAACCCGAACCCAAACCCAAACCCGAACCCTAACCCTGACCCTGACCCTATAGCTATCAATAATTATAATCCTAACCCTAACCCTAACCCTAACCCTAACCCTAACCCTAACCCTAACCCTAACCCTAACCCTAACCCTAACCCTAACCCTAACCCTAACCCTAACCCTAACCCTAAACCAAACCCTAACCCTAATCTCAACCACAACCATAACCCTAACCCTAACCCTATCAATAATCCTAACCCTAACCCTAACCCTAACCCTTGGACTAACCGTAAACCTATCCCTAATAGTACTGCTAATCCTAACCTTAAACCTGACCCTAACGCTAACCCTAACTCTAACCCTAACCCTATGACTAACCCTAACCCTAACCGAAACCACAACCA